>NC_051154.1:382189303-382224878 GCF_013339745.2 Dermacentor silvarum | reverse complement strand
CACATGGCACGGTGCACCATCTCGGAGGCTATATTTTGTTTGTCTCCTGCGTCTACCGCCACTTCCGCCGTCAGCGCTGCAGTCTTGCCTGCTCTAGGGTGCCTCGATGTCCTCCCTCGCCGCGGCGGGCGAGGAGGACATCGAGGCACCCTAGCCTGCTCTAAAACCCCTTGATGTTAGAAAGTGGTAGCGACACTCTCGCCCACGCGCGCGCTTTCCTCCTCAATTCTCCTCGCATTTCTCCCCCTCACCGGGCCGGCGCGGCGCTGAACCCTCCAGTGGCTCGCTGCAGCCGCATTGGAATCAATGCGCGCGCTTGTTTATTCGGCCCTTTGAAGCGTTGTATGGGAATTTATCCCTTGTGAAACTGTCCTGACGAAATTACGTTTCCGATAGAATGTCGTGCCATTTTTTTAGGACGCTTCGATAAATACAAGCGGAAGCGCTCCGAAAAAATGAGTACCAAGCAGTAGCTGAGCTGTTTACCTCTATGTCGCCACTTGGGTTGTCCGTAACGCGGAGGTGTATTGGGTGCATGCAATATAAGCAGCGTAGAGTATAAACGAGAATTTGGTTCACTATCTTCGCTCTTAAAAGGCTCAGAGAAGGTAACCAAGAAGAAATGTGATAGTTTACTTAAAGTGAATTCGCCAAAATGAGTGGGCCAAAAGCCTTTGTACCAATGCCACTGTGCGAAATACGTGCTGTGTTTGCGAAACAGCCAACATAGAACTTTACACACGCGCCTGTATTCCATCACTATGAAACGACGAGCAATTACATTCCATCACCTCTGGGAGTAACCTAAGTCTCTCTCTCTCAAAAAAAAAAAGGCTGATTGCTTACACGGAAACTGCTAAGACTGGCACTTGATAATTAACTTAGAGACTTCAAGATGTCAAGTTTACCAGAATTGAGGGAGATTATCAGAAGCGCGTGGCTTGTACTTAATGAGCATGCGCTAATAATACATAATACCACTTATCTACCTATATATTGCGGTTCATGCCTTCGCAACATAAAGTACACAAAGAAAAAAAATGCTCGCAGTATTGAAACTTTGCAAAGATACAATAAACACGCAATAAGAGTAAAATAGTTCCTTGGCTTCACAAGTATCAGGTGCAAGGATCACACGCACACACAGACGCGCGCACACATACACGCACACAAGCACGCACATACACAAACACACACACGCACACAACTACAAAATATGAGTTACAGGCATTAACTCACAAATTACATACATTTGAAAACTAACGCACGCGCGAAAACACAAAAAGCTTTGCCAAGGCTCGAAGAGTCAACGAAAATTTCAGCCGACTCACTTTAAAAAAAACTATATGCACAGTTGTCGGTGCTCTGTATTAAACTGAACAAAGAGTCCGGCTATGCGAAGAGCATTAAAATCTCCATGCAACTTCATCCACAAATATGAGGAAAGCTGCAACATTCACCTCGCAAACAACGGCGTGCTTAGAAGGGGCGAAATCCCTTCTCCCGATGTTATGGAGCCACTGCTTCCGACGCACGCCATTCCGTTCACCTCGGGGGATATAAAATAAGACTTGCTCTTTTGAGAATTTCTACGGGCGGCAGGTGACTGTTGTGTTCCCTAGCCCGGGCCCTACCTCGAACACTGCGTACTGCGAGCACGAACAAGCGCTAGTGATCGGACGCAGACGACCTTGTCACACGTATTAGCTAATTATAAAAACAAGAAGCACACCGGCTCGCAAACGGAACTCTCATTTGTTTTTATCCCAAGACACACTGGCCAGGTAACTTCACAGTTTTTGGTCTCATTCTATCAGTGCGGAATATCCGTATTTGGCTTCTGAAAGCACGACAGATATTACTGCCTATAGACTAGAATTCAGAGCCGTTCTCGGGCGCCGCCATTTTCTCGTGACGGTGACGCCGCGATGCAAGCATTGGCTGTTGAATGCGGGCACCGCGAAGCGCTGCACTGGCGGAAGAAGGAGCGGTGGCAATAAATTGTTCTATAGGCGGAAAGTTATCGTTTTACCGGGGGGGGCTGGGGCCTGACCAGCTTTCCGAACCCCACCCATGTATGCATATATATATATATATATATATTCTTTCTGTATATGTTTTCTATTTCTCTTTTACCTTTACTAACAGTTACACTGGGAACTTTGTGTGACCTCGAAAGATGGTTCACTGAAGTGACGAGCTTATATGAGTATTTGCAAGACCTCAGAGTCGGAGACCATTCAGTTTTTCAGCCTGAGTCCCCTCGCACAGCCAAGAGACTGGCGTCTCTTGGTTGAGCCATGCGACAAGCGGATTCAGTTAAACAGGTTAGGGAGATACATGTGTCTTGTGCGTATTAAGTCGCACAAGTACACATCTATGAAAAAGCAATGTAGCGCCTTGTACAAGATTTAATACAAACGATACAATCAAGAAATCTTTTCCTGACGAAAGGTGAGTTATTGAGAAGATAAGACATAACATATATAAACATTAAACGATATATAACAATTTCTAACAACTATGTTATATATGCTTCGTCTTCCTTCCCTATGGCAAGCTGCTCAATGTGGGACTTATGCTGCCACATATCAGGTGGATACCTGTTGTTTAACGAAGACAGCACTGTGTCAAGTACTTCATAGAACCTCTGGCGGTACATGTCACTCGCTGATGGAAACACGTGAGCTGAGGAACCTTCTTGATAGCGGCGTGGAGTCTTCTTTCGCCTAGCGGCTAGAACACACGGGTCCTCAACTCTACTTTTCCTGCCTCTGCCATACCTACGCGGGTCACGCGCTTCATTTCGGAGTTAATCTGCGCCGAGTTCAAGCTTGGGCCATCCGAGATGGCTGGTCCCTTCGCGTGCGCTGTCTCCCCGCGCGCTTATCTTTCCGCTGGTGCTTATACGGTGGAAAATACGCTTCCTTTTCAGCGTCAGACAGGTTCTGGCGAAGTACCGATAAGCGAGGTGCCCACTAATGGTTTTGTCGCTGATCATGCTGTGTTTGTATAGCCGGTGCACATTGCAACGTCTGCAGCCGCGGTAGAAGCGAGATCGACGCCTGTTTTCTATTTCTCCTTTTCTTGCGACAGCAATTGTATCAGCACTTCAGGCAAATTATCGCTGTCGTCGCAGTGATATTTCGTATATAGTCCAAAAGCCCTATGAGTGAGCGACCCATACACTGTGGGTGCGAGAAAAAGCCCGTGACACTGAGCCGAAAAGGATGGCGGCTTGATCGACATTATCTTCCCACGCGGTGCATATTCGGGTTAGTTGGACGACACATGATCAAATGCGCGCATGGGGAGGAGAGCACGCGTCTTCTCATCTAGCCCTGCCGCAGCTGCGAATGACTGTGCACTGCTGACGCTTACGCGGCCCGCGTGCTGTATGCAATTGTTGGTAATCATTGGGGGTGCAATGAAACAAGGGCGAGCAGGGATGGCTGCTAACTCTATGCGCGCTGTCTTCCTTCTTAGGCTCTTTTTCCTCGCCCCAAGTGTTGCAGATCGCATAGCCTAAGTTAAGGGACAGGGCTAATTGGAGATCGGCTGACCGAAGTCCGTCCTGTATAGGACATAAAAATATGCAGATGATGTGATGAATCTAATTTTCGGAGTCACGGTGAATCGCATGGCTGTACGAATGCCCCCGCTGCCGGCGTTCTTCATAATATCAGCGTTGTGATAGCGACTGTTCGTTGTCATCCAGCTGGATATTTACAGGTTTACATGGTCCGTGCAATGCACGATGTTTGTTAATTTAATTAGTGAGTAAATGTTACTACAATTCACATAGGCGATATAATCAACGTACAGACTCGTGTGAGGGCCGCACTTTTTTGCCGTAATTTTGACGAGCCTTACAAGGGACCGCGCCATTTTATCTTTCCAACAACGAGTATGAAATCCGCCGTAAACCTCCGCGATCGCCTCCTCTCGCCATCTATACAGCCGTGTACAACTTTAGAAGGCAGCGAGATTTGCCCCTCAAAAGTGGACGCGTGTGAGCATGCATCCACCAACGTGCACTCCAGACTGACGTCGTGAGCCGGACGGTCGGTGACCCCGCCGACGGAGGACATGGCAGCCCGCGCTTCGAGCTGGGCTGAGTTGCGTCAGCGGGACAATTTCTTTAGTCGCGGTGGAAATCGGCTGCTTCGCTTCAGTGGTAAGGGCGGGGCGCCTCTCCTGTCTCCTTAAGTTATAACCGACTTTTTTTTATATAGTTGCGACGCGCGAAAGTACGCTGCGCGAGAAAATTCGCAGGGGAGCGCGATCAGAATCGCTCTGAACGCGATTGCTTCTCGGTTGGATTTAAATATATCTATATATATTTGCTTTCAAGTTGGGGGTGCGGCTCTTATGCGGATTTATACGGGAAGAATCTTTTTCGTGTAATTGTCTTATGCTTCGCTTTCGACTTTTCGGCAAAACTGCAGCCTCTTCTTTTTTATTCTGAGTACTAGTAGAAGCTTTGCTGCACATGACTGCTATTGATTCTGATTTCGAGTGAATCCGGCTTGGCCTCGCTTCGGTTACTAAATTAATTATATATATTTGTGGCCTCTGCGTGCACGTTGCGATATTTCCATCCCCAATAAATGTTGTAAATTATTATAAGTTTTTTTTTTTTCATGAGTCGCTAGCATTACCTACAAGAAAGAGAACCAATGCTGAGACACATATCATTCACGTGCATTTCACACACCGTTGATAAAAGACTCTGCTGAAGGGGTCACTGAAGTCTGCAGGTCTTTTTTAGTGCCAAAAAAGTGCGCAAAGCAATTTGTAGCGAGTTGAACATACAGCAACATATTGATTCTCTAGACATAGGCTATCCATATCATTAGAAATAATTGTTAGTTGACTACCTCTTTCTCTTTCAAAATATCATAAAATTTTTTCCCTGCGTACACATTGAAATATAATGTCTGTGCATGGTGTTCATACTGGAAATTAAAATAACATATTGAAGTGAAAAAATACGGATGAGGGAGCCGTCCTTGGTGCTTCTAATGCGCTTGTTTTCCTATTGCCTGGATATTCAGAAATAAAGCAAAATTATGAATAAAAGCCGTGCACGTCCGCGTCAATGATGATGCAGTTAGCGTTTAGCCACAATGACATTTTAAAGGAAAATGTAGAGGCAACTCAAAAGAAACCATAAACGGTTTGGGTAACAGGACCCTGGTAGTGGCATTTTAGGAGCGGGGGGGGGGGGGGGGGGGGCGCTTCGGCATTGCCGGGGGGGGGGGGGCAGAGCCTCCCCCCGCCCCCCAGATCCGCTGTAAAAAAAATACTTGGGGAGCCCTTCTGCCACGCAACAATAATCAAAATCTGGTTTCTTAGCGTTTCATTTCTTGAAAACTCATCGCTCGGCGCCGCCGCTTTGGGGCAGTGCTTACGGTGTTCGGCTGCTGACGCGAAAGACGCGGATTCGATACCGGCCGCGGCAGTCGCATTTCAATGGAGGCGAAATGCTAGAAGCCCGTGTACTGTGCGATGTCAGTGCACGTTAAGGAACCACAGGTGGTCGAAATTTCCGGAACCGTCCACTACGGCGTGCATCATAATAACATCGTGGTTTTGGCACGTAAAACCACAGCAGTTATTAAGACGGAACTTTAATATCTCTCATGCGGTGGTGTTCTTTAAAGAGTTGGCAATGGCCTTGTCGAAAACCCGACGTCGCCGCGGATGGCAAAAAAATGTCACGTGGCCCCATGAAAATGCAAATACCCGATCACGTGTGGCGCATACCTCGCTCCATACCCAAGTCCGTTATATGCGGGTATGCGCCACACGGGGTTTTACATGTAGCGAAAGCCTATCATTTGGTAATGTATAACCCAATGTGTAACTTAGTGTATAACTCAATGCATGAGTAAATTTGCACCAGGCTTTCGCCTTCAAGTGCTACAAAGAGTGTAACGCCGAGTGGAATTTTAAATATTGGCGCTCGCCACATTCCTATCAAGAATGCCGACGACAGCACAATGCCGCCCTGACGAGTAGTTTTTGTACATCGTTGATACTCAAACCGTGAGTAGCAACGACACAAACAAGCGTCACGCACAAATAAACACACGCTAGTCCGCCGATTCCCGCAGTCCACGCCGAGAGGTGGCGCCTGGTGTCGAGAGTATTGCAGCTGTGATGAAAAATAGGGCACCGTGGAATTACAATAGGTACGAAGTGGTGAGAGGGATTTGGAAAGGGGTGATGGTCCCTAGTTTGACTTTCGGAAATGCGGTCCTGTGCATCAGATCAGAGGATCGAGCAAGGTTGGAAGTTAAGCAGCGAGGGGTGGGTAGACTTGCTCTGGGAGCACACGGAAATACACCAAATCAGGGGGTACAGGGTGACATGGGATGGACGTCATTCGAGGGCAGGGAAGCCAGCAGCAGGATAGAATTTAAGGAGCGATTGAGAGAAATGGCAGAAAAGCGGTGGGCAAGGAGAGTTTTCAGTCACTTGTACATGAGGAATGTTGACACAAAATCGAGGAATCTGACCAGAAAATTGTCAATAAAATATTTGGACTGCAGGAGGGGTGCAAATCGGGAAACAGTGGTTAAGAAAAATGTTAAATAAACAGAGAGGGGTCTGTGGAAAACAGGGATGCAGACGAAATCAGCACTGGGAACATGCAGAACTTTCAAGCAAGAAATTGCCAAAGAAAATATCTATGATAATTCTAGGGGAAGCTCTTTGTTGTTTGAAGCCAGGACAGGATTATTGCGGACTAAGATGTACCGAGTCAAGTACCAAGGTATAGACACGTTGTGCGGTGCGTGTGAAGAAGAAGAGGAAACGGCTGAACACCTCATACTTTTCTTTAAAGGGCTTAACCCTACAGTACAAAGCAACGGGGCTGATTTTTTCAAAGCATTGGGGTTTAGGGTACTTTTCTTTAAAGGGCTTAACCCTACAGTGCAAAGCAACGGGGCTGATTTTTTCAAAGCATTGGGGTTTAGGGACAGTGAAGGCAAAATAGACTTTAAGCGGATAGAAATAACCAAACGGAAGTAATCCGATTAGTGGCTAAAATCAAGGCAGGGGTGAAATTTCACCCACCACAAAGTACAAGATATGTTAATAGTCATGGGTAGGTGGCGTATGCCACCGCCCGATTTAAAGGGTTCAGCCTCATCCATCCATTGGAGCGCGCCTGCAGCCTGCGTGCGAGGCTAAAATAATCTGGTCTATATATTGTGAGATGCTGTGATATTGTACGCACAACGCTAGTCGCAGTCAAATATCTTACCTGTAGCAGTGCAGGAGCGCCGCCAACAAGTGTTTGCATCTTTCGGAGAGGATCGCCACGCAAAAACACTTGATTTTTTAACCTCCGGTTTGCTTGAAAGGCTCTCTATCTTAAAATCTGATGCGGGTCGCTGGGCAGCAGGCCGGACGTTTGCCCGCACAACGCACCTATTTCCACGATTTCGTCGCTGAAATCCTTGAGACCGATCTAAACAAGGTGATCGGCAGCTAGGCCCTCTTTCAGCTTCGACGAAACACGTCGATTCGACGCCACAAACGAGAGACGTGAGAGCAGCACCAAGCGAAAGAACCGCCGTGAACCTGGATGTTGTAGTCATGTTTGTTTATTTTGACTATTGCCTGCACAAGTAACTGATTCTGGAGTTGCCAATTTACTTGGCACGCTGAAAATTTTCCTCAGATGATTGCCCGTACGCACTTCGTTTATTTAGTCTGTATTTTCTGCTTATGATGAGAAAATAAATGCATGTTGCTTTTCTGTGTTGCGTTTTATGTTGAACTTTGTCCACATCGTCCTGTTCCTTGATGCCGCATCACAGGTCAAGAAGTCTACAAACAAACCTACGTTCTCCGCCAGAACTGTGGCCTCGAGCACAAGCTTGGCTAATAGGTCGTCCTTGACGTTCTTGTGGCTTGCAAGTGTTCCAAGCACCTGTGTCCAGCTACCTACAAGTGACACGAACATGACGACAAGCACATAATTGCAGAGAAGTGATTGTTGCTCCTTGGGCATGTACTGCGCCAAATCAACAAAGTCTTCTATTGAGCCGTCCGCACTTACTGACAGATGTTCGGGTAGTTTTATTTCGTCTATAACAATACCTCCATGTCGGTGCAAATTATCAAATTGAGCTACTTTGCTATTTAGCGCGCTCAACATCTTTTCATTAAAGCCGTAGCCGGTTCTGTGCTGGGCAGTGTATTTTCTAAAGTTGTCCCACTAATAAATGCACGACTGTTTTGCTCTCTCATGTATTGATGCAGCTTCGGGCTTCTTATTTTGAGTAGAATGCACTTCAGCATCCATCCTTTGTCATATTGCATCACCCAGTGGCTCTTCCTTTTTGCTGCTTGAAAGCACATGCCGGAAGACAAGTTGTTTTGGTAACAGCAAGTTTATTTTCGCTGGCAATACTTCTTCAGCAGTCGAAGCAGGTTCATCTTGCAAAGTACGAACATATTTTCCTAGGCTCACCAGCCTCACCATGAGCCTCTTGTTCCTCCGGGTGCATAGCTTCAGATTTTGCACAGCGCTGCTGCAGGTCCTTGACGTCTTCTGTCGTTTCTTAAAACGCGACTGCCGTGTGATGACATTTCTTCAATTGGTTTTGTTTTGTTTGGTGCCTATACATATAGCACAACCCACTACGCGGATTGGCCATGAATCAGGCGGCAGTGGTTAGGAAAAGGAAGAATACTTAAATAGGATTTCCTTAATTAAGAATGAGATAATAAATGAATTCAAATCGTTAATATCAATTTTCATGCTATATTGTCACGTTCTAGGAGAACAGACGACCTGAAGCGTTGAGGCATTGAGCGTCGAGTCTCTGACCGCCAGCTGAACAAACGCAAAGCTCAGGCACCCGCGCGTGGATCGGAGTAACTTCGTCTGCCTCTTCGCTGGCGCCCGTCAAAGCAGGTGCCGGCGCATGGCGCGTGGACTAGCGCGCGTCTTCGGCTTTCTAATTATGTCCCACATGTTGCAAGGTGTGGCATTATTCTCCCTCCTCGGAAGAGCATCGACTCGATGCTAAAAGAAGCACACACACTACAGGGTGAACGTAGAAGTACACGCGTGGAAGACACATGCACACACGAACGCTGGCTGACGCGCAGTCATAAAACGCCGGGCAATGTCACTGAGGCAATGATTGTCCACGACAAAAATAAATAAAACAAAAGGAATGGCATGGTCCACAAACTATGGTGGTTATGGAGTGCGGTAAGGTTTCAGCCGCACAACGTGCACAATCTCGGGTAGTGTCTTTCGACGTCGTGTTGGTTGGCTGCCGTCAGGAAGAACCTCGTAGTTGACGTCACTCATTCGCCGCAGCACTTTATAAGGTCCGAAGTACCGGCTGAGAAGTTTCTCGGATAGGCATTTGCAGCGGACAGGAGTCCAGACCAGAACCCGATCTCCTGGTTGGTACTCAACTTGGCTATGGCGGAGGTTGTAGTGGCGTGTGTCGATGCACTGCTGTTTCTTGATGTTCGTGCGAGCCAGTTGGCGTGCTTCCTCGGCGCGCTGCACGAAGAGCTCGGCGTCTTGGTCAAGACCATCAAAGGTGTCGCATGGAAGCATTGCTTCAAGCATGGTCTGAACTTCACGACCGTAAACAAGGTAGAATGGCGTGAAGCGGGTGGTCTCTTGCGTCGCCGTGTTGTACGCAAACGTTACGTAGGGAAGTACTTCATCCCACGTTTTGTGCTGAACGTCTACGTACATAGAGAGCATGTCAGTCATAGTTTTGTTGAGCCTTTCGGTCAGGCCATTTGTCTGCGGGTGATAGGCAGTCGTCTTTCGATGCGTCGTGTAACTTAATAGGAAAACGTCTTCAATGAGCCGTGCCGTAAATGCCTTTCCTCGGTCGGTAATGACGCACGATGGGGCGTCATAACGCAGTACAATGTTGTTCACAAAAAATTGCGCAACCTCGGAAGCAGTGCCTCGAGGCAGAGCCTTTGCTTCAGCATAGCGCGTCAAATAATCTGTGGCGATGATTATAAACTTGTTTCCCGAAGATGACCGAGGAAACGGGCCCAAGAGATCCATGCCGACTTGGTCAAAAGGTCTTCGAGGTGGGTCAATGGGTTTCAGTAATCCCGCAGGCTTCACAGCTGGCGACTTCCGGCGCTGGCACTCACGACAGGCTTGGACATACCGTTTAACGCAAGTGGCGAGTTTCGGCCAATAGTACGATTTGCGCACTCTAGCAAGGGTTCTGGTGTAGCCTAGGTGGCCAGACGGAGGTTCATCGTGGCAGGCGAACAGAATTTCGGCACGAAGCTCTGCTGGCACGACCAAAAGGTAGGTTTTGTGCCTGGCAGCGGAGTTCTTCTTGTACAGTACACCCTGTCGTAAACAAAAGGACGACAGTCCGCGAGCTAATTGACGGGGCAGAGTGGCGTTGCGGCCTTCTAGATGTTCGATAATAGGCCGCAATTCCTCATCTGCGCGCTGCAGTTGGGACAAATCTGTCACACTTACAGCCCCAAGGAAAGCGCTGTCGTCCTCAATGTCGTTCTCAGGAGATTCGACAGGCGCGCGCGACAACGTGTCGGCGTCTTCGTGCGTGCGCCCGGACTTGTATGCGATGGTCACATCGTATTCCTGCAGGCGTAGGCTCCACCGTGCCAGTCGTCCAGAAGGATCCCTCAAGTTTGCCAGCCAGCACAACGAGTGGTGATTTGTCACGACCTTAAATGGGCGGCCGTAAAGGTAAGGCCGAAACTTTGCAAGAGCCCATATGACCGCAAGGCACTCTTTCTCCGTAGTGGTGTAGTTGGACTCCGGGCGCGATAGAGTGCGACTTGCGAAAGCGATAACTCTTTCAACGCCCTCCTGCCGTTGTACGAGTACCGCACCCAAGCCAATGTTACTGGCGTCGGTATGAATTTCAGTCTCGGCCTGTTCGTCAAAGTGTCCAAGAACGGGCGGTGAAGCTAAGCGGTGTCGGAGCTCGGTGAAAGCGGCTTCTTGGTGAGCGCTCCAAGTGAACGGCATATCGTTTCTTGTGAGACGGGTAAGCGGTTCAGCAATCTTCGAAAAATTACTGATAAAGCGCCGATAGTACGCACACAGACCCAGGAAGCGCCGGGCACTTTTCTTATCGGTAGGGGTTGGAAAAGCGGCCACAGCAGCAGTTTTGTCGGGATCAGGACGGACGCCTTTCGCGCTGACGACATGACCGAGCTCTTGGTAGCCGAAGTGACATTTCTGAGGCTTTAGTGTAAGGTTAGCCGATCGGATTGCCTCGAGTACCTGACGGAGTCGGATAAGATGCTGAGAAAAACTGGCTGAAAAAAACGACGACATCATCTATAGATACACGAGGCAGCTTTGCCACTTCAGGTCGGCCAGCACAGTGTCCATCATCCGTTGGAAAGTTGCTGGAGCAGAGCAAAGACCGAACGGAAGCACCCGGAACTCGTAAAGACCGTCCGGAGTGACAAAGGCAGTTTTTTCACGGTCCCGCTCGTCGACCTCAATCTGCCAATAGCCGCTTTTTAAGTCAAGAGATTAAAAGTACTTCGCTCGTCGTAGCCGGTCCAGAGAATCATCGATGCGCGGCAACGGGTAAACGTCTTTTTTTGTGACGTTGTTGAGCTTTCGGTAATCAACACAAAAGCGAAGCGTGCCATCCTTCTTCTTGACGAGTACGACCGGTGAAGACCACAGGACTGCTTGAAGGTTGGATGATGCCATCTTTAATCATTTCCTTTACTTGTGCTTTGATTGCCTCGCGTTCTTTTTGCGAGACACGATATGGCTGCTGGTGGATAGGACGCGCATCGTCGTAGGTGATTATTCTGTGTTGCGCGATTGGCGTTTGACTAACTTTAGAGGAAGACGCAAAGCATGCCTTGAATTCCGATAATAGTTGTCACAGTGCCTTCTTTTTCTCCTGCAGCAGCTCGTTATTGATGTCAATGCCTGCGAGCGAGGCTTCATCGGCGTCGGTTTCTTCAGAAGCGAAGCACTCAATCACGTCCTCCAAGGCTTCAGCGTAGGCGATGGCAGTGCCACGAAAAAGGTGTCGATGTTCATTGGTAAAATTTGTGAGCAATATTTCAGCCCGGCCATCGAAAGTCAACGATGCCTCGTGCCGCGCAAATTCCGAGGTTCAGCAAAAGGGACATGTTGCCTTCTGCTAGGACTTGACCGTTGCGCGCCCCTTCAGATATCACCTGAACCATAACACTGGAACGAGGCGGTATAGTTACGCTGTCGTCGGAGACGCGAAGTCCGGCTCTATGGCGGCAGGCATCATCTTGTGCCGTAGCGTTCCTCGCAGAGAAAGTGATGTAACGCTTCCTGAGGTCGATGATGGCACCATATTCCCGGAGAAAATACATTCCAAGAATTAAATCACGGGAACATTCACGCAGGACAATGCAGATAGCGAGAAACGTGCAATTTCGGATTCGTATCCTAACGGTGCTCACGCCAAGCGGTGCGATAACGTGTCCGCCAGCTGTACGAACTTGTGTCCCAGTCCAAGGCATAATAACTTTCTTGAGAAGGCTCACCAATTTTCCGCTAATAATTGAGTAATCGGCGCGGTGTCGACTAGCGCACTGACATTTCTCCCGTCGACGAGCACAGGTATGTTCATCGCGAACTTGTCTGCAGGCTGAGGTACACTGCAGGCGTCGTTAAATCTCCGTCAGGTCGCGGTCGCGTCGCTTGGAGGTCCAAATCTCTGGGTACAGGCGTCGTCGAATCTCCGTCGGGTCGAGGTCGCGTCGCTGGGAGGTCTTCAGCACGTCGCGCATCAGCGGCCTCGCCTCGGAAAGTCGCTGACGTCAGTTTTCCAGGCGAGGGCTCGGAGACCGTCCCTGCGTCATCCTCGACGTACCTTCGCGACTTGGATAGGATCGCCGCGGTGATGGCGATCGCGACTGGCGTCTTGGTTACTGAGGCACGCGCTGCTGGGCGATGAACGCTTCAATTTCGGGCGGCCTCTGTCCGAACCGGGGTCGAGGTGAATTGGCAGCGTAACCCTGCAGTCCAAGTTGGCGGTAGTGGCACTCGCGGTATACGTGACCCGCCTTACCACAATGATAACAAAGCGGTCGTCGGTCGGGCGTGCGCCAAATGTCCGATTTACGTGTGACAGGGCGGTTGTCGGGAAATTAAGGTACCGCCTGTGCCGAGTGGAGGGCAACGGGACTTGGCGGAGCTGATGCAGGGATGGAGCGGCTCAGTGTGTCTCCATACGTCTCACGCTGGAAATCGGTCGCCGCGAGTGGGGATGTTGCCGATGCGGGGAGACTGCGCCTCAACGCGTCAGCGTATGTCGTGCGCCGAAATTCACTCGCCTGGGGTGTTCTTTCGGGGCGAGGTTGAGGTACCCCAAGTGCATGCTGCACTTCGTCACGCACGATGTCAGCGATGCAGTTGACCATAGGCTGCTGCGCCCGGTGCAGTTGTTGCAGCTCGTCGCGGACTACCGATCGTATTAGCTCGCGGAGCACTTCAATGTCAGTCGCGAAAGCTCCCAGACCGATGGTTGTCGAAGCAGCATTCACTTGCCGGTCATACTGGTTCGACCGCTGCTGCAGCGCCTTTTCCATAGCAACGGCTTCTGCGAGGAACTCGGTAACCATCCTCGGCGGGTTACGAACAAGCCCACAGAAGAGCTGTTCTTTGACACCCCGCATCAAATGACTGAGCTTCTTCTCTTCGGGCATGCTAGGGTCGGCTCGCCTGAAGAGACGTGTACGTCATGTCTTCAACGTACATCAGAACACTTTCATTGGGCTTCTGAGCACGCGATTGGAGGGCCCGTTCTGCTCGCTCTCGGCGATCGGGGCTCGAGTACGTGTCCAAGAGCCGCCGACGTAACTCACGCCATGATGTCAGGGCCTCTTCGCGGTTCTGGAACCAGGTGCGAGCACCGTCCTCGAGGCTGAAATACGCATTCTTTAATTTCGCTCGGTCGTCCCACTCGTTGCAATCTGCTACTCGTTCAAAGTCGTCCAGCCAGTCTTCCACGTCTTCATAAAGGTCGCCGTGGAAGGAACGTGGCATTCGCGGGCTCTGCAACGTTACATGAGTTGGTACTGTCGCCGTACCTTCCACCGCAGCCATTGTGCTCCTGGTTGACGGCACAATCTCAGGGGCCAGTCCCCGAATTCTCCGGCTGGCACGGTGCACCGGTGTAAGCTCCGGTATGGCGCTGATGTTCTTGCTGCTAGGAGGGGTCTGTTGCATAGGTCGAGGGCTACCCAGCACCTCCACCAGAAATATCACGTTCTAGGAGAACAGACGACCTGAAGCGTTGAGGCGTTGAGCGTCGAGTCGCTGACCGCCAGCTGAACAAACGCAAAGCTCAGGCACCCGCGCGTGGTATGGTATGGTATGGTATGGTATGGTATGCCTTATCTGATGGCGCATACCCACTGCGGGGGATTGGCCAAGATTTGGGTGGGATTAGGCAATCTTTTTAAATATTGAAATCGTTAAAGATAAATGGAGAAAATGAACAAAATAAAATATTTAAGAATTCAAGAAAATCTATTTGAAGCATTTATAAATTCCTCCACGGCTGAGCAAATATCCCTGTGGCACTTTCCAAGAGAGGAGGCTCCTAAAGAAAGGATGTTTAGAATAGAAAAACTTAAACCAAGCTGTGTAAATTTTGATTCTAGAATATTTTTCCTTAAGGAAGAAAAACGTCGGCAGAATATGAAAAAATGATCTATTGTTTCATCTTCTCCACAGAATGGGCACAGAGGGGAGGGCACCAGACCAGCCCTGTGACGATAGAAGTTTAATATTGGTACCCGACAACGTAATCGGGTAAAGATGACTTCAGTTTTTCTGGTGTGAAAGGAATTTTTGGGCCAAGGGAATAGGAGGTGTCGATATTCTGAGAAATTAGCTACAGCCGGGTTCAAGAAGTCTTGAATAATTGAATATCTCCTGAATCTAGTAGTCGTTAGGTAAGCTATTGTAGGAAGTAATCGTAATACAGGGCCACTGAGGGCCGCTCTCGCGAGACTGTCAGCCATTTCGTTCATGACTAATCCTTTATGTCCAGGCACCCAAAGCAATCTAATTAAATTTATGTGGGCAGGCACTAGAAAATGAAATATACGTAAAAGGTTAGTGACACTATTTGCTGTGAGCGAGGAGCATAAAGATAAAGAATCTGTTATTATTACTACCGCTGATATTGATGAATTCAGTTTGCGTAGGGCTAGAACTACAGCGAGAAATTCAGCCAGAAATACGGAAAAGAAGTCCGGAATCCTGATTGCGAATGACCAATTTAGAGCAGGAGAGAAAATGCCAATTCCAGATTTTTCTTCACACTGTGAGGCGTCTGTCGCAATGACCGTACTTATTGATAAACTTAATAAATGGTCTTGTAATAGGCCGTTTAATATATTATAAGAAAGGAGTTTTGCGTTGTTTGGGTAGATGTCAACATATATGATTTGTAGGTTTTCTCGCACATCACAAATAGGCGGCACCTCCCAGATACGTACATTTAAGGGATTGATTAATGTTTGTACGAAGACCACCTGGGGTGTATGAAAACGAGGCCAGTGTATTCCGAAGAATAGTGCAAGCTGGGAAATGAATATGTATTCTAATCTTGTAATAGGTGATTCATACAATTTTAAGATTGTTTGCACCGTCAGTAAACGAAATCTACACAATATTGAGGGCAACCTGACTTCTTGGTGTAGTATGTTATTGGCAACACATTTGGGTAATCCACAACACAGTCGTAGGGCTTCCCGCTCAAGCAGAACAAGGAGACGTAATTTATAAGCTGGCGCACCGGAAAATAATACACATCCAAATTCTAAAATGGGCCGCACATACATTTTATATATCATTAAAAGTGGATCTCTCCGCATTCCGGACCGACTGTTGCACAGCTTACGTAGCATACCAACGGCTCTCACTCCTTTTTTAACTATTTGGTCAATATGGCCGAGCCAGCTGAGGGAACCGTCATATACTACACCTAAATATTTCACAGACTCCACTTGAGGTATAGTCTCGAGGCGATAAGATAGCGATATGTTAACAGGATTGTTAAGAGGGAAAACCAATATCGAGCATTTTCTAACATTAAGTGAAAGGCGAATTTTGTTTAACCAGGTTTCTATGGCATAGAGGTAGTTTTGTAGTCGATAATATAGAGAGTGGATATCACTGTCTGATGCGAAGAAAGCAATGTCATCTGCGTATATGTATGTTTGTACATCTTGATGAAGAGGAATGGAACACATCAGAATGTTAAAAAGTAATGGTGAAGTGACAGCTCCTTGAGGAACACCACGTGATTGATTATAAATACTCGAGGAAAAGCCTCTTATAGAGCAGTAAAATCCGCGCGTGGATCGGAGTAACTTCGTCTGCCTCTTCGCTGGCGCCCGTCAAAGCAGGTGCCGGCGCATGGCGCGTGGGCTAGCGCGCGTCTTCGGCTTTCTAATTATGTCCCACATGTTGCAAGGTGTGGCAATATTATCTTAAAACTTAAAGTTAATATGTTTGTTTTCTGTTGTGGAAAGTAGAGCGATAAAATTAACGTGGCAGTCTCCTTGTTTCCCTTACAAAATTAAATATGGCATCACATACGTTCCTATTGCAGTGTCCTAGTGCCGACGCCCATGGAGACAGTATGATAGGTAGCGTGATGGCTAATCCAAGTTGGCGGAGGGGACCTTCTAGAAGTCGTTTTCTATGCACGGTGAACATACGACACGCTATAAAGAAATGATCCAGTTTTGCGTTCATTGTAATAAAGACAATGAGGGGAAGGTGCCATACCAGACCTATGGGAATAGAAATTAATTAGGCCGTGGTATTCGGCAACGCATTCGCGTAAATGAAACTTCAACGTTTCTTGTTGAACACCATCTGCTGTACCAAGGAAATCTAAGATGCTGCCAATCGGCGTTATTTAATACACATGATTTGGCATGTTCTTGGACGGAATTTTTTTTTTCTTGCAGAAGTGACGTATGCCGAAGGTCTGAGGATTCTGAGTACCGGGCCTTTAAGAGATGCCGCTGCTAGTGCGTCTGCTGATTTGTTTAAATACTTACAGATGAAGCAAGGTTCCTCCTTTTTCCTTGTGCTTCCCGGGCACTTAGCGCTAACAACTATGCCTGACTTCAACTCAACTTTGCTTTGCAAGTTAACGCTAGCGTTGTCTGTCAAAGAATGAGCTCGAGTTGCTGCTGCACCCTTGCACAAATTCAGGACACATGATTGGTTCAATACGGTTTCTGCGTCCCGCATCACAAAAACAGCCTCCTCTGATATGGGTTTCCCTTGAACAAATGTTCTCGAGTCAAGAACGCTGTCGGAGTTTGCAGTAAAAACATGGCGTTTTCTACTTTCACCTCCCCCATGACAGCATTCAGTAAGCAAGGCATTGTTTTTGTGATATTCGTGTACTCTTTAAATTTCAAGCAAATTCGATATACATATCGAACCGCTGCTGGAGAGTGGCGTGGCGTAGCTATTATTACTATAATTACACGTGCGATCTGTTCCCAGAGCTGCAGTAAGTGAGATGTATAATCACTATTTTAATTATGTTGTAAAGTTATGGACGAATTTTCTATTTGCGCTGCAATAATGTTGATTCTGTAGCGTTTATAGCACGTACTAAAGTGGGATAAATGTTCTATAAATATGTGGCTGCTGCATACGGTGTTTCGAATTTCAGCATGAACTAGCTGATCTTGAGTTTGCGACCTTTTTGCATAAAAGTGTTACCATGGTTTTGTTGAGCGCACTAGTCTTCGTTCGACGGGCCTTGTTTGATTAATCTATTTTTGTCACTGTATAATTCCACAAGTGGTAGCGATGTTGCCGTGCTTTCTTTCATCTTCAGGGTTTAGACCAATATTCTCCTGTATGGTATAGCCTTTAGCATTAGTCCTTTAGATCATATTGTTCTGTGTGCAGTCTTTGTACGTTTTCAGATGGAAGGTGTAACTCGCACGTTTTTTGGTCAGTTTTCTACCCTGTAGAAATTCGCTACTTCGTGGCTGAGAAGGCTTAATAACTTGTAATGGCTGTCATTTATTTGGCATTTGGCGGGTAGATCTGCGTGGGGTGTGTTTCTGTTTGGCAGGTTTCTTTACGCATATGCCTGACTTATTTCCAGCTCTGTTTCTATTTTAGTCTATGGGAGTGCAGGCGGGCGTGTAAGTGTTTATGTGAATACTTCGGTAGTGGATTTGTATTGTCTGTAAAGGTTGTGTCTGTTTGCGTTGCCGTTGTTTTGGTCTTTGGAGTAGTGTGTGCCCGGTGGGTCGTTTCGCAATGCGCTGTCTGTGTTCCTGAGGTGACTGTTGCAGTTGTGTTGTTCAGGGTGGCACTGTCGGCAGAATCGGTGGATGTGGTTTCTGGGATAGATTTAACGAGTGTTTTTCTGCACTTGCCGTTAATAATGGATTTGATGTGTTGGGAAACTAGCTGTATTCCTCTGCGGTTTAGGTAACATTGTGGCAGTGATATGGCAAGCACTATGAAAGAAAGACTACATGATGTATTCTAGAACAGCATGCATGACAACGTTTGCACGACACCACTAAGATACAATTTCATAAAAGGTTTCTAACACGTTCCGCAAAGCCTTTAATGCTACTCCATTGCAAAGCAGACACCGGCAAACTGTTCCCTTCTCTAATCGTTCGCGGAAAACATGAATAAGCGTACATGTCCAGACATGCCTTTGGAATTGAGAACATGCAATGATTGCTTGAGCTGATGTTTGTAGACTGCCTGGAAGCAAGATAGGGTGCAGTTTCAATATTGAAGTGGCCTTTCGATAACAAGAAAAGGAATTTAAGTCTAGCCAATTTCCGGCATTGAGCGAGTGTAGGCAAATCAAGCAACCGAAGCATTTCAGAAACAGAGTCAGTACGATAATACCGGGAAAAATGAGCCTTGCAGATTTTCTCTGTATCTTCTCAATGCAGTTTATTAATCCTGATTGAAACGGATCCCATATGACATTGGCATACTCTAACGTCGGTGTAATGTAAGTTAAATATGCAATTAGCTTAACGGGTGTGGTTCCAAGCTTTATTTCGAAGCGAAGGAACCATAACTTTTTTTCTGCAGCTGCACAATTTCTGTCTACGTGTGGTTTGCAACTTCAGTCTTTCGAAATTGTTAAACCTAGGTATTTTATCGTTTCAGCTTCAGTTAGAATTGTTGAATTCATCTCATAATTACACTCAATACCATGCTTTGTTCGGTTCCTAACCCTGAGCATGACTGATTTGTATTGGCTCATTTTCTTTTTCCATTTCGCGGCCCATACTTCTACAGCTTAAGGGCGTGGCTAAGTGACGCCTGATTTTTTGGTTATTGATTTCACGATATAATAAATGGTCGTCTGCAAATAACCGGACGGTTATGTCGTTACTTATGTAAGGAGCAATATCATTTATGTAAACTAGAAAAATAAGTGGTCCAAATACGGATCCCTGTGGAACGCCTGAGGTTATTTTTAATTGGTTAGATTGGTTACCACTAATTTCAACGTATTGTGTCCGACCTATATAAGGGGATGTACACATGTGCGGGTGCACATATGTATGTTCTTTTCATTACAGTACAAAGTTCCATAGCTTTGGTGTCTTCACGCTCTTCTGAATGAGAAGCCAAATGTACCTTTAGATCGGTTTTAAATTTATAATAATTTAGAAATACGCGGACCTAAGAGCATGGAATTATCAGGCAAGTAATTTCAAACATAATTGGACAGTGGTCACAGCTGGTGGTACAGTCTAAGGCTGTCCCGGATGAACTAGTGAGAGATGAAGTTACGAAACGTAAATTCAAGGCAGAGTGGGACCGATGGTAAATAAATGTAGGTATTCTAGTATTCGTACAAGACAGATTATTATCTATTGACAAATCCCACATGCGTTTACCGCATTGGTCAGTTCGAAAGCCCCAACACGTGTGATGGGAGTTGAAATCTCCAACAAGAATTTCGTCCTTACACCATGAGGTCACAGCGGAATCCAAAGATCGAGTGTTCTGCACACCCGCAGGGAAGTATAAATTTACTAACGAAATAGGTAGACACCCTGGTACAGTTATATCAAAGGCAAAATTTTCACTTTGAGGAGACACAAGTTTATATGAAATCTTCGCCTTGAGTCTAATTATATTAGTGACAAAGAATACTAAACCTCCGCCTTTCGATGCACGTACGGTCCATTCGGAAAGATCAGTAGTTATTTTACAGAAAAGACTGGTGCCCTGAAAGCCAGGTTTCATGCAAAGCAATAATATCCGGGGAAACTTTCGATGATACATACAATAAATCTGTTACTGCAGATTGAATTGCTCGGCAATTCCAATTAAGAATTTGGAGGAATCCTATGGTTGCGAAAGAATTGATTCAGTGACTAGCCTTACGTAAAATGCTTTCTTTTAAGAAATCTTCCTTTGTAAGGCTGTCTTTTAGATATTTTTTGGTCTTTCAGTGAATAATTGTGGTAGCTTTTTTGACAAAGGAGATCTACATCGTTTTAACGCTCAGTGATCAATGTCCATTTGATCTGGGCCCTGTGTGTCATCATTAATGCCTTCCCCTTGACTCTGGTTGACATCGACAGATGGGCCCGCGGTTTGGGCATCTTGCGACGTTAGATTGGGAGCTACTTCATTTGATGGCCGTGGACAGTCAGTAGTTTGAGAAGTTATACTGATATCTTTCGTTGTACCGAACATCTGTTCCATCTTGTGAGTTATATTTGTGTCAAGGACTGGAAAAGGTTTCCAGCTAGGCGCTCCATGGCCTTTTCCATAGCCCTTTCGACAGCATCGGCAATAGAAAGTGAAAGAGACGCGTCCGTTGCCGCCGTCTGACGGGCTGTGACCACAGCGTATCCCTGTGTCCTAGCCTGAATTTCAGATATGGCTTCTCTACGCGAAGAACGTCTGCGTCCGACAATTTCTAGAATTTGGATTTCCCGTTCCTTTGCAGAGCGATTGGAATAATCAGCAGAGTGCACGTAATTGCTGAGGCAACACCTTTCTTCCTTGCTTTTGCATTCGCTGGCATTGTGATCCTCCCCACAAACTCGGCACCTGAGAGCAGACCTACATCCTTTCAAAGTGTGTCCATAACGCCAGCACTTTACACATTGAACGGGACGAGGGGATAGAGGTTCCACTCGTTAGACTAGGGGCCAAGCCTTAATTTCTGATTGTCGAATTGTCCCAGCAACTGTGACCATGACTAACTAAGTAGGAGTCCTGTTCTTGTCAACCACGCGTCCACACCGACAAACTGAAATTACACTTGCCGGTTAAAACATCTCTAATAGTTCAGCTGGTGTCATGTTTTCATCGACGCCACGGACAAGCCGTTTCACACGTGCGAGATGGCGAGAACTAAATGCACTCACCTGATTGGAAGCAAACAGGGAGCACTTTAGAAAGTCTTGTGCACAGGGCTGGTCTGCGGAAACGCAGAGAATACCTCCTCTGCCAAACTGGCGGATCTCTATGATGTCCTGGAAATGGGACGTCGCCGATCGCAATTCCGCCTTTAGGATTCTTCATCCGAATGACGCCATCATTGGTTGGAACGCGAGCTACAGGAATTGATGTGACGCCGTTGCGTAGACAAGGATCCACGGGTAAAACCTGAGGAAGAATAGAAGCGTACCAGAGAAAAGCCCCTGGCCCTGGTGAAGAAAAGGGCACCTGCCTGGTATTACTAGCACAAAATGCACTTGATAAACAACAATAACACTAGTGAAACAGTTAACGAGAAATAATAAAGCAACAACTACTCAATCCTTGGCCAAAACCTCGAGAGCAGGCGAGCGAGCCGATCGAACGGCGGCTCCTTCAAACCGCACTCCCAGTGCCAACGTCCGAGCGCCGTTGCCGCTCTTCGTCATTACAGTATATATATATATATATATATATATATATATATATATATATATATATATATATATATATCATATGATCGGGCCCCAACCCTTCCGCCCCCCCCCCCCCCCGGAAAAAAGCGTTAGCACACGCTGACAGCTTCGTTTGGCGCGGGTGTTCTTTTTGTGTGTGTCCTGTGCGCAACCGCCGAGACAGTTCGTCATGCCAGCGAGTTGCGCTGTTGGATAAATTGCATTAAAAAATGCCGTGTGATTAGATTTTATTGGCATATAGCAATTATGTGGACACTCTAGGCGAATTTCTGCCGTCGTCGTCGCCGTGAGGTTCCGTATATGAAGAACACGGGCGATCAAATCGTCGCCGCGCGCCGTACGCTGTGTGTGCGAGTGAAAGCATGCGACGGTGAGCCGACAATCGCGGCTCGCGCACTCAAGAGCCGGAAGCGGGAAGGAAGCCACGAGTTCATACGGGCTTTGCGTGACGTGCAGGGGAGAAATTGTTGGCATTGACCGAGATAATTGCCAAGGATAGTTTCTGCCGTAATGTTTTCGTTTTCCAAGAGAAGTGAGGACAAACGTGGCTGCTGGCAATGCGCCGCGACAAATCACAGCCGTCAGACGCTGACAGAATCTACGGGGTTCATTTCGTCAACTGCGGTTCTCCGGTGGCCGTCATTCCACTTATCCACGCGGACAAAGAGAAATGCGACCATTGCCATCACAGTGTGAAACGAAAACGCTGCTCAGGTACGCAGTTTATGTGCAATTCAGCTGCATTTGATCCGTATTTGCATAGCTCTTTATTAGAGGCGAGTCACATGTGAGCATACTACGCTTCTGGCGTGGATCGAATTTCACAGATGGTGCACTGTGCGAATCACTTATAATAGGGCTATATATATGTCGACTAATCGTACGCTCGGCCAACACACTTTTCCCAGCCAACTATGAGGAAAGAATCGGGGTACTGCACGCCGCCGGCGAAGTACTGCTGACAGGCAGCTTGTTGCAGCGAACTCACGGGACAAATTCATCGCAGCAGAAGCCATGGTAGCTATATGGCGCGACGGAAATGATTGGCCCACCAGCTTTTTGCACAAGTGCGTCTCGCGCTGCGCTTACCGTACGGCAGGTGACGTCACGCTGTTTATGAAATATAATCGTTCATTAGATACGAATAACATGCCAAGGTAGGCCAAGCTATCCGATTTTGAAGCAAACAAAAGTGACCACCTATAAACGAGGAGAGCGTTTGATCGGGCTATTTAAACAACGCTGTGGGTCACCGCTCGATTCTTGCGTTGGAGGCTACGTAAATTTGACGTCAGGAGACGGGAATAAAATCGGAATGGACTCGTGTTACTTTATGCGGCCTAAGGCCTCCAGCAGACTTTTTTGAGCGTGTACAGGCGCTCCCAGAATAATACGGAATGCCACACACGCGGCCGCTTGCCGGCAGAGCGCGCCCGTCGAAGAAGTAGTATACCATGGTCTGCGCGTGCGCGGTCCCCCTAGCAAGCAAGCGTGACTCCCTAGTTTTGTTGCGTTGCTCCAAAACGGTAGCCCTAGGTGCCCCCTAACGTTTTGTCAAGGGGGGCCAGGCCGGTGGTGTCTATGACAAGCTGTGCCTGTGCATGCGCGCGCGTTGGAGCATATATGCGCTCGTGTGTGCATGTTCGTGTGCTTGGGCGCCCTTTTTTTTCATTTTTCATTTCGGCCGTATTTATTATTTGCTCAACATATTTATGGTAGGCGACCGTGACAAGCGCTGGTAAAGGGCGGCGCTTACGTCTGATGCAACCGTGGTGATATCGGCGGCTCGATTGATAAAGAGATACGAACATATTTAAACCATGACAGTTACACGAATTCCGCCCAATTCCAATCGAGACAGCATGCCTAAAAGAGAACCGATGTATGTGCGCAGAAATGTAATTAAGCTCAGCTCACAATGTATGCCTCAACGTGAGATATGCCGCCTCACAGGAAAGTCTATAAATGCGGTCAACCGAATAATCCAAGCATACAGGGATGAAGACGGCCGATTAAAAAATGCAGCACGATCTGGACGACACCGATGCACGTCGGAAGAGTCCAACCTTCTCATTGTTGCTGGTGGTGGTGGTGAAAAGCATTTATTGTCAAAAGGAGAGGTGTGGGACCTAACTAGAGGACACTACATACTATAGGTGGAGTCCCTACTCCGGGACCCCATTGGTCGAAGCCGCCGCCCTGGCTCTCTGGACCAAGGCCTGCTGGGCCTGAAGGTCTGAGCAGCCGAACAGAGCCACGTCCCAGTCCTCTCGGGTATGGTTTGGGTGTGGGGTGATGGCTGTGTTTTTTTTTTGACAGGCCCACACCATAGGGTACGTGTCCGCCACCTGCTCCCAGTGATGGCACCGTCCTGTGACCGTACGGTCGAAATGTTTCGTTATTGCAGGACATAGCATAGTATTGGTTTGGAGTTTTAAGAGGATGCGCTCGTTCGCTTTCTTCAACCCCTTGCATGTGGAGGGTAGCGGCGATCACTACCCTTATAATATTCCAGAATTTCCCTGTGCCGGAGGAGGATGTGACCACCCCCGTCTGTGTCTATTGTTGCTGCAGCCGTTTCCGATCCTCTTCAGAGCGCCCGCCAGATCAAGACAGCCCTCAAGCTGCAAGCCAGTGAGGAAACAATTAGAAGGCGCATGCGAGAGGCTGGTCTTCGTGGATTTGTCGCGGCACAAAAGCCACACCCTACGGAGCGCCAAAAACGCCGGCGCCTTGAGTTTTCCAGGGCTTATGAGCGCGCGGGGGGGGGGGGGGGGGGGTATTCTGTAAGAGTCCGCCTAGTGGACTGTCCACTGCGGCTGTCGCCATTGGCTGCCGCTGCACATGTGCGAAGGTGCCAGCCAGTCTCCTTCGCGCTCGTGAAGCGGCAGCTAATAGCGACAACCGAAATGCACCGTCCACTAGGTGGACTCTTACAGTGACTGAAGAATAGCAGGAAGTCATATTCTCAGATGAATAGACATTTTCATCTAGGTGGTATCAAGAGCGCCGCGTATAGAGACCATACAACTGTAGGGCCGGTATCTTGTAGCGATGCGTTATGCTTTCTTCTAAACTAGTCTTATCATCCACTGCTCACGGCCGGCTGATCCCGTTGATAACGTGAGCGGACCGTCGCTCGATCTGACCACTGACGAAGCGCGAAAAGCGCGAAAAGGCATTCTTCTTTCTTCTTTATGGGATTTTGCGTGCCAAAACCAATTCTGATTATGAGGCACGCCGTAGTGGACGGCTCCGGATTATTCTGGCCACCTGGGGTTCTGTAACGTGCACTACAACGCAAGCACACGGGCATTTTTCCATTTCGCCTCCATCGAAATGCGGCCGCCGCGGCCGGGATTCGATCCCGCGACCTCGTGCTCAGCAGCGGCGCAACGCCTTAATTAACTGAGCCACCACGGCGGGTCATCGGAAAGGCATCGCTACAAAATACCGGCCCTTGGTATTTTCCTTTTTTTCTGATCTTTTAAAAACAAAATTCGTCGGACGCGCAAAAGGTATTTCATCTGGAAATACCATTAGCTATTCCCTTCTTTTCGTGTAGATACGAGCCTGGGTATGTTTCCGAGATCTGACAGCAGCGGCCGCTGTGCTGTCAACATTTGGGGAGCAATTAGCAAAGAGGGCCTCGGTTCGCTAATCCAAATGTGCCCATCGTTCACAGCTGCAGATTACTGCGAAATTCTGGACTTCTAACTATTGTCATACGCTCTGGACGGGCGATTTAAAGATGGCTGCTATTTGTTCCAACAAGACCTGAGCCCGGTGCACACTGCCAGAGTTCTGATCTTCAAGGACGTGGTGTTCGCGTTCTTGACTGGCCTCCGAAAGGTGCAGACTTGAATGTTATGGAGAACGTGTGGGGCACGCCGTGAAGGAACGTCTGTCCAAGCTGAATCTGGAAGGTGCCAGTGTTCTGGCTCGCCATAATGCGTGAGTGGACGCGCCTTGGTGAGAGGAGGGACTTCGTAGATGTGCTCTACGAGTCAATTCCACGCCGCCTACAAGCTTCGCTTCGTGTGGACGGCGCATTCGCGAGATATTGATAGCGGAACGTGCCAACCGCTTCCGACGGAACACAGTTACGTTTCGATTCTTTTTGTTTTCTGTGGAAAAATAAACCCAGTGTTCTTCCTGTTATTTAGATGTACTATGTTCTCGGTACAATTTTTTTTGCATTTAGCTCACACAGCTTGTAACCCTTGATTATTATTGTGCATTCCCTCTGAGGAAGCGAAAATGAGTATATATACGCCAGCAAACGCCTACACGGGATCAAAATGTAAGGATACTCGCTTCCAATGGTCCAGATTCCGTGATTGATTGGCGCACAATACATGCGAACCACATAACGTGGTGTTCAAACAAATCACTGGAGTCGTGAAGAGTTCGTTGGAGTGCCCTGTGCATGAAGTCACTTCCTGTGTGTGAAATTGGCATTGATGAACGTGCTGCGTTATTTGATTTTGTAAACTGTTTTATTGCCCCTATCGCCGACACACCGGTCAAGGGAGCTGTCATGTAATATTCTAAATTGTCCTCGTATTACGAAGCTAGTAGTAACACGGATCGGGAGATAATTTAACAAGAACTAATACTTCGCAGGACAGGGTAACACGGTTGAAAATAAGGCAGCGATGCCGTTGTAGCCAAGCCGCCTCACTAGCACGTAATCACGCAAAGCATTGCTATCTCCCAGACGGGAGGCAAGGAATCCATGAGCCTTTATTTATAGATTATGGTGCTCACTGTGCGACAGACATTCATCCGCCCAGCCGCCATTGCACAGGGGTACCTAGCGCAATCTTTTTGGAGCAAAACAACGCCAATCTAGATGAACTAGGGAGTTAAACTTGCTCGCTAGGGAGACCGCGCATGTGCAGATCCTCCCTATATTTAACCGCCGGCGCGTTCCGCCGATGAGCAGCTGCGTGTCCGGCGTTCCGAATTATTCTGGGAGCGCCTGTATATGTAAAGAAAATGACGCCACCGCTGGCACAGCATGAGCAGCACAGAGAACGCATGCATAACAGACAGATTTGTAGGATATCCCTGAGATCTTAGAAAAGGTTATTTGAAGTTGACAAATGAAAATCCAATTGGCGTAGACGTAGGTTACCTCATCAAGAAGTATTGTTTGAAATATTTTTCGATGGGCCACCTTTCTGAACGACCTCACGCACAGCAAGTGTAACGCCAAAAAGAATAGGTGCGCATCAGCGGCTAGTTGCCTTGGCGATCATGTTCCGTCTCAATTAAGTTCGTTTACATAAATTTGGGTGCACGTCAAAGAACCGCAGGTGGTCAAACTAATCCGGAGTCCCCCACTACGGCGTGCCTCATGATCATATCGTGGGTTTGGCACGTAACACCCCGTAATTTATTTTAACTTCAATATTCTCTATTCCTTTCTGATGTTACCCATCGCTCACGGCAGCCCGATTCTGTTGATAACGTAAGCCAAGTAATCAGCACTTATTTTGTAAGAACAGACCCATATCATTTGCCAATAATACGTGCGCTAAGACGATTCTTTGGGTTCTGCTCTAACGAACGATTCTGTAGCGTAAGGAAGGTTTTTTTTTGTGGTTACTTCTTTTCTTTTCCTTCTTTCTTTTTCTTTTTTTGCTAGCGCTGATGAGAGATCTCTCGCGATATTCCACGAGAGCCAGGGAGAAACTCCGCTTCGACTGAAGCCACCGCCCTTCTCCTCTGCAGCAGTTTGAATCGAACCAACAACATGCCGCGCATGCACGCTTCTTAAGAAGATCAGCGACGGGCCTTCAGACGAAACAGCATGTTGACTCTGCACAGACACGCGACGTCGACGCCGCGTGCACCACGGCGACGACTAGAGACGCGGACAGGAAACGTCTGCAGAAACGGACAGCTGCAACACAAGCCTGCCCGAAAGAAGGTAGAGACAAAAAAAATAATAAAAAAAGCAGAGCGGCATTGGTGGGCATACAACATTACCTATTTATCACGTAGGAAATAACTTTGAAAGTCAGCGTAAATGTTGCCTATAAATGCCATGCAGTAGCATTCTGTCGCCATCAACTTTTTGTTTTCTTTCTTTGCTGCTGGGCTCTTCAAGAGCCTTTAGTGTGGATGGTAGCAATCAAATATTATTACGAGCGAAAAAAAAAAAAGAATGCCGTGACCAGGAATCGAACCTGGGTTATTGCGGCCACAACGCAAGGTACTAACCACTGTACGATCACGGCTATCCCGAAGGACGAGTTCGCAGTAAAAGAAAATGCTTATGATGATCGTTGAAAATAAAAACGTTTTAATAAAACTTTTGTCAAGTGTGCCGCTCTTTATTTTATCTTAGTACTCTCGCAGCTGCACGCTCCGTTTGTGGCGTCTACGCACGGGCGGCGCGAAATTTGAATACAGCAACACTGTTGCGACGTTAAAAAAACAAAAGAGGCTATTTCGTTAAGAGCTCAGTTTTTTTTCCTGCGGACGCGTGTTTACTCTACAGTGTATACATCACAAGAAATGTTAACGCTATGCAAGAACTAAGGTAACTACAAAATTTTTTAGTGAAGCTCCGCTTGCATGCACGCGCCCATGTGATAAAGGAACACAAGTATTACACCTTTTTGACATAGAGTTAGTATACTAAACTCTAAGGGAACGCTGGGCGAAAAAAAGTGGCAACCGCGAAGACGCCGCCATGTTGCTACCACTCATTTATGCAAAGCTACAACTATTCAAGATATGACGCAAAAACAAGCATTTACACGTAGCACGTGCGTATGGACAATGTGTAAAGTTATTTTTCTATATGTTAAAGAAAAATCCAATGGCCATTTCTAAAATTTTTATGTAAAATTTATGGTGCGTGAAAAGCCTGCATCTGCAGGCGCCTGAACTAGATGGCGCTGCCATAGTGAGGGAGGCTAAGGATCGCTTTGATTGCGCGCTTTGTCTTAATGCACAAACTTAATATGTACAACTCCAAGGAATTTTAAAAAACAACTGCTGGAGTGGCATCCCCCCCCCCCCCCCACAGTTTCTTGCCAGCAGAGGTGAAGCCAAAGTTTTCGTATACTTCTACTCTTGCTTTTGGTCAATTACTAGAGATGCTAGGCTAATTGAAAAATGAAAGCTAGCAGTTTCTGGCTAAAGTATTAAGTGTTACCTTTGGTTGCGTACTAATATACTGATGTGCCGTAAAATTTGAAATGTGAGTTCAGGCTTTCTTTTCATACCAGTAATAGAAAGACGTCGAACAAAATACGTACGGCAAAGTTAACCGTCTTAGATAGCATGGGCTGGGAAGAAAGAGCGTCCTATTAAGGCGAAAGCCTTAGGTGTCTATATTGGCGATTCCCTTGGCGGTGACCGTGATGTGACCTTTCCGTGACGTTGCAGTGACCTTGGCGAAATTGGGCCGTGACAAAAAATGGCCGACGTCGCAAAGAGGTAAAACACGTCTAAAATGCTGGGCTTGACGTCACATTTCTCAAGGAGGTTCCTGTAAACAAAGTAAATTAGCAGCTTTGAAAAGAAAGTTTGGTAAATTTCGGTCTGGAGGGAAATCTAACCCGGCCTCCGCGGGGCAAGACGAGCACGCTTCCCGGATGCCACCGCTAGTCCACGGTTGTGGCTCACTAAAGGTATGCCAGTGCGTGCCTGACTGGACACGTCACGTGGTCACAGAGACGCGCTCGTGCCACTGCTCGCCCCTTCATCGTCGTCCTCTTCCACAGCCGGCTCCGATGCCGCTGATCATGCCAGCGTTCCCATACTGCCCCTCGCGCTTGTGCCACCGCTCGCGCCTTCGTCTTCTTCCACAGCGGTCAAGGTTTCGCCTTCACGTTTTACAAACTTGTAACACCTGCTTACTTTATTCTCCGCTATTCGCTAACGTTGCTTCGTGCCTATGGCAAGATGGCGGGGGTCCGGCGTCACTTTGGAGACGTCCTCTCCACTGCAGCAATTTTATTTTAACACCCCTTGTAGAACTCCAGAGGAAAAGCTCCCCAATGATTTGTTATTGCCTGTTGGCTGAATAGCGTTCAAGCTGCATGCGTACGTAACATGGCCGCGGAATGTTCTTACGCTTGCGTGAAAGCAGGATGCCTGATACAACTTCGCTTGACGCTCTACGTACCGCACGATGCTATAAGGTGCATCAGCTACGCTTTTTACAGCGCAGCTAGGGTGGCTACCCTAGCGCAGCTGTTAAAGTCGAGTTTAGTCCGTGCGCAGCGATGTTCGCAGCATAGCCAAGTCGGGAGCGGGGGCAAATGTATAGCGATAGGGAAAGCTATTGAGAGGGAAGAAAGCGTGGTGAGGGCGGGGGGGGGGGGAGGTGAGTGGAGAGGATGACCAGCGGCACTGGTGGCAGGGCGGAGTTGAGCGGGAGCAGAGCCAATGCACAGCCGAGCCGAGCGCACGTGATATGACGTCAGTAATGACGTCAGTGCACCCTAGTAACAGGCGTGCTCTCACATCGGCGGGCTTCTTTCTCGCCCTGGACTTTCTCGGCGTAGCGCAATGACGAGCGTGAATTTAGCCAAGCAATAGTGATAGCCAAGCAATTGCTAAGAGATACCCTAGCAATAGTGATAGCCAAGCAAAACGATAGCCAAGCAATGCTAAACTCCATTAAACCTTGCTTAGTTTTGATCCTGCTTTGCTAAACCACGCTCTTCTTCGCCTAGCTTTGCGCAACTTTGCTGAGGCTTCCCCTCAGCTCCGCTGGTCATTGGTATTTGCGATAGCAAAGCCACTTCAGTTTTTTTTTTTTTTCATTTCTGACACTGCATTCAAAAACAATTATACCTATTCAAAATAATGCCAAACTTCTCCAAAAATGCAAGAGGCGCCATACGACGTGCGTAATTAAAGGATAATGATTCATTTCTTTTTTAATCGTTTAGCAACCTGTTCGTTGTTACAAATAGAGGAACCTGCGCCCTAATCATGACGGTGGGAGCAATTCTGCGCTCGAATTGGCTCATGTTCCTCGTCACGCGTTGGACGCTTCCGACGGGTCCGTTAGCCCGCTGAAAATATCTGGGTAGGCCAGATTGTCGCCCGGCTATAACTTTTCTGACAACAAGCGTCTGGTGATCACCGCCGAAGAAACATCGTCGTTTGGAGGCTGATAGTTAGCTTCATGCACTCCAGGCTTCACGGATCAACTCTGTCCGCTGTTTAAACATGTATCACAGTATAGTCGAGATTATCGCTCGTAATTGCATTGGAAAATTATTAGAAAACAGCAATCACGTCACGATTGCTATCTGATTAGACAAGGCTCTTTCGCTATGGAATCTGCGAGAATACTCAAGAATTTTCTGATTAAGTAGGCACGTATTGGTGCACCTCTTGGTACACGTGGTACAATAGAAAGGGTACATTGCTTTTCACCGTGCAGTACGACGTGCAAAATACAGGGAGCTGGCAGTCACTTAGTCTCGAAAGCGTTTGAATTTCGTAATAGTAAGACAGGCACCCCCACACTTCGCCACCAATACGAAGAAATATGAAGCGTGCTAATCGACGCAATGCTAAAATTCAGGCGCTTTACAGTTCGTTTAATGAAATATTCACTGATTATATGACCTTGTTTCATTTACAAATTGGCGTATGCGGACAAATTGAATTAGACCATGCGACATGGGCACTATACCGATACCATTATCACGGTATATAAAAGAAGTAGAAAAGGAAAATATTATGCCTGTCCAATATTTCACTGCCTCTAGGTCACTCAACCTTCGCTCTTGTGTGTTATCTGGGCGGAACCATGTAATTATACCAGTGGCGTAGCCAGAAATTTTGTTCGGGGAGGGGCCCAGGTTGCAGCGCGGCCTCCTCTTTATAGAATTTGTCGAGGGATCAAATGCATGAATAATAACTGCATTGTCAATTCCATTGTATATTAGATGCTGCAAACGAATTATTGAACGCTATGCACTGTCCATTGAAATATGTATGTTTTCATAAAAGAATATATTCGTATGCCCCAAAAATTGTGGCAAAAATAACCGATATCAATGCTTCCGCGTTTCTTTTTGTCTAATTAATAAGTAAATAAAACATCACATGAACTTTAGAACTATCGACCCTTTTCGCGGAGCTGTTTGTTTTAGAGAAACGAGATGGCGCTCACGGCGGCGCGCCATACCTCTCCTCAGCGACCGCGCACGAATACGAAACCATTACCGCTTCTACCTTGCTTCTGTGCTATCAGCTGTCAGAAATGCAACTGAGTTTTCCCTAACACACTATGCTCCAATCATGCTAGATTGAATAATGTGGATTGAAGACGTGTGCAGTAGTTGGCTGCAAAAATAGTGACTGGCATGTTAAGGAATAGAATGAATCTGTGTTGCGAAGTTCGCGGACCGCTGCTACAACTGTCCGAACGTGTTACCGGCACTTCGTGATGTACGGATTTCCTCGAGGATACATAAATTTGCTCATCCGCCAGCCTTGTATCGCTAACCTTCAAAGAAAGGGCTTCATCCCCAGAACGTCGGCAAGAGTGAGTCATCATCATCATCATCATCATCATCATCATCAGCCTATATTTTATGTCCACTGCAGGACGAAGGCCTCTCCCTGCGATCTCCAATTACCCCTGTCTTGCGCTAGCGTATTCCAACTTGCGCCTGCAAATTTCCTAACTTCATCACCCCATCTGGTTTTCTGCCGACCTGGACTGCGCTTACCTTCTCTTGGTATCCATTCTGTAACCCTAATGGTTCATCGGTTATCCATCCTACGCATTACATGTCCTGCCCAGCTCCATTTCTTCCGCTTAATGTCAACTAGAATATCGGCTATCCCCGTTTGTTCTCTGATCCACACCGCTCTCTTCCTGTCTCTTAACGTTAGTCCTAAGATTTTTCGTTCCATTGCTCTTTGTGCGGTCCTTAACTTGTTCTCGAGCTTCTTTGTTAACCTCCAAGTTTCTGCCCCATATGTTAGCACTAGGAGAATGCAATGATTGTACACTTTTCTTTTCAACGCAGCTCCCAGTCAGGATTTGGCAATGCCGGCCGTATGCACTCCAACCCAATTTTATTCTTCTGTGAATTTCTTTCTCGTGATCGGGGTCCCCTGTGAGTAATTGACCTAGATAAACGTACTCCTTTACAGACTCTAGAGGCTGACTGGCAATCCTGAATTCTTGTTCCCTTGCCAGGCAATTGAACATAATATTATATTTGTCTTCTGCACATTCATCTTCAACCCAATTCTTACACTTTCTGGAATCAATTGGAATCAATTTCTGGAATCAGCCTGGAATCTCAATCAGCTTCACAAAAACTGGTAGGGCAATATTGGCACGACTTAATATCCCAGCATACCCGATTTATCTCACCGAAGAGGCCGTACCTCTCCCTCCTTCGGTGAGATCCAAAATTACAGTAGCTCCAATTCCCAAGAATATGCATCCCGAGTACAACAAGGAAAGGCGCAAAGCACGCGCACAACATATTCAATCGATGTACTCCAATAACGCTAGGTACAATACGTACTACACGGACGCAGCTGCGTATGCAGAGGCTACCGGGCAGCCCTACCAAAGGAGGTACGCCCTGGCAGTCGTGAACGCGATCAGCCAGCAGCAAATTACCGCGTCGACCACGGCGGGCTCCCCCACCTCAGCCGAAATGTTAGCAGTGGCGATCGCGCTCGCTCACGCGGAGCGTTCGGAAAGGGACTCAGTCGTGGTCACTGACTCCCGGGAGACATGTTGCATGTTTCTTAAGGGGCACGTGACTGCGGCTAGCCTCGCGATAATCCCCAAATCGTTCAACCACCGCCATCGCCTACTCTGGTGCCCGGGACATTCGGGGGTACAGGGGAACGAACAGGCTAACGTTTTAGCTCGAGCGTCTACTAACCGAGCGATGGCGTCCTCTTCGAACCCCAACCCCTCACACTATCCCTCACAAAATCCCATCAATTTAAATGCAAAAGACATCCTTGCTCATCAGCGCGGAGTCCGCAGAAAATACCCGCCGCCTCACCCACAACTTAGCGGGGAAGAGGCCGCCGATTGGCGCAAAATACAGACCGGGGTATTCCCCCATCTAAAACTGCTAAATGCCATGTATCCCACCCGCTATAGGGCCACATGCCCTTGGTGCGGTGGCATACCTACACTAATACATGTGACCTGGGAGTGTAGTAAGCACCCTCATAGGCCCACTAATAATATCTCAATGGAGCAGTGGGAGGCACAGCTCGCCCGTTCCGACTTGGCAGGACAAAAGTCCTTAATTAGCCAGGTCAGGCAGGCGGCAGAGGCCAGTGGGGCCCTGGACTGAGGGGCTCCGACCACCGCTATACTTCAAATATTTTCCAGCCAAATAAAGTTTCTATATATATATATATATATATATATATATATATATATATATATATATATATATATACACTTTCTCTATTAAGGTCCTCAATCATTTGCTGTAATTCGTCTCCATTGTTGCTGAATAGGACAATGTCATCTGCAAACCGAAGGTTGCTGAGATACTCGCCGTTGATCCTCACTCCTAAGCCTTCCCAGTCTAAGAGCTGGAATACTTCTTCTAAGCATGCAGTGAATAGCATTGGAGAGATTGTGTCTCCTTGCCTGACCCCTTTCTTGATAAGTAACTTTCTACGAGTGAGTACCACTCGTTAAACAATGACAAAGGGAGTAGCGCCGCTTCCTGTTATAGTAAGTTTCACGCACGCTATCTATACACATCTGTCCAAATGGCAGGAAAACTTACGCCCACTCTATCGCCTACGTATCAAGAATAAGCGAATGGACGCACAGTTGAATATATGCGCACTGTATACACACAATAAATGACGGTCTACAACTATGGCGCACCAATGGTCGAAGCTGAATGTTTCGTGACGGTCCACAAGAGTAAGCAAGTTACTAGCTGTAATATATATTTGCTACAAGGTATTACAATGTACAAAACAGCTACGTTTCAAGTGTGGTGATGAAGAAGAACAGGGAGCAAGCAGTAGTGGGGCGCTCTCATAGATGTAGGGCGTGAGCGCAGATCACGAGCTCTTGGCGCCGAGACCGTTGCTCTCTTGCGACTGTACTGGTTTTTCGCCTGCCGCTTGCCGTCAGTAAATTTCCTTATCAAAGTGGTGGAGGTGCTGGGTACCCTCTTCAAACCTGGAACTCCGAAGCCGGACGTTGTCCACCACTGCTCAGACAATGCCTTATGACGCCACCCAGCAAGACGCGGCCCAAGCTCCATCGGTCATCGTGTCAAGCGCGCTGCGTCAGCGCGATCACGCTTTTTATTGCGATAGCAATTACATGGACACTCAAAAGCAGATTTCTGCCGTCGGCGTCGCCGTCGCCGTGAGGTTCCGTATGACGTCAATGGAGATGAAATCGTCGCCGCGCGCCGAACGCTGTATGTGCGAGTGAAAGGGCGCGAGGGACGCGCGCTTTCACGGGGAGTGAACGCACGGCGGAGAACAAACGCGCGTTCTGCGCTGTGCTCCCTTAAGGGCTGCAGAAGTAGGTGTCTCTTTCCTCCTCTACAATCACCATATATGTAGAGTAAACGTACCTTCTCCCGACGCGCGAAAGGCCGTG